>NC_090445.1:1511160868-1511163368 GCF_031143425.1 Pleurodeles waltl | reverse complement strand
CTCTCTATCTCTCTCTCTCGCTCTCTCGATCTCTCTCTCTCTCTCGATCTCTCTCTCAATCTCTCTCTCTCTCTCTCGATCTCTCTCTCTCTCGCTCTCTCTCTCGCTCTCTCTCTCTCGCTCTCTCTCTCGCTCTCTCAATCTCTCTCTCAATCTCTCTCTCTCTCGCTCTCTCAATCTCTCTCTCTCTCGCTCTCTCAATCTCTCTCTCTCTCTCAATCTCTCTCTCTCTCTCGATCTCTCTCTCGATCTCTCTCTCTCTCGATCTCTCTCTCTCTCTCGATCTCTCTCTCTCTCTCGATCTCTCAATCTCTCTCGATCTCTCAATCTCTCTCTCTCTCGCTCTCTCAATCTCTCTCTCTCTCGCTCTCTCGCTCTCTCAATCTCTCTCTCTCTCGCTCTCTCAATCTCTCTCTCTCTCTCTCTCTCTCGATCTCTCTCTCTCTCTCGATCTCTCTCTCTCTCTCGATCTCTCTCTCTCTCTCGATCTCTCTCTCTCTCGATCTCTCTCTCTCTCGATCTCTCTCTCTCTCGATCTCTCTCTCTCTCTCGATCTCTCTCTCTCGATCTCTCTCTCTCGGTCTCTCGATCTCTCTCTCTCGATCTCTCTCTCTCGGTCTCTCTCTCTCGATCTCTCTCTCTCTCGATCTCTCTCTCTCTCTCGATCTCTCTCTCTCTCGATCTCTCTCTCTCTCTCGATCTCTCTCTCTCTCTCGATCTCTCTCTCTCTCTCGATCTCTCTCTCTCTCGATCTCTCTCTCTCTCTCGATCTCTCTCTCTCTCTCGATCTCTCTCTCTCTCTCGATCTCTCTCTCTCTCTCGATCTCTCTCTCTCGATCTCTCTCTCTCTCTCGATCTCTCTCTCTCGATCTCTCTCTCTCGATCTCTCTCTCTCGATCTCTCTCTCTCTCTCTATCTCTCGATCTCTCTCTCTCTCGCTCTCTCTATCTCTCTATCTCTCTCTCTATCTCTCGATCTCTCTATCTCTCTATCTCTCTATCTCTCTCTCTATCTCTCGATCTCTCTATCTCTCTATCTCTCTCTCGATCTCTCTCTCGATCTCTCTCTCGATCTCTCTCTCGATCTCTCTCTCGATCTCTCTCTCGATCTCTCTCTCAATCTCTCTCTCTCAATCTCTCTCTCAATCTCTCTCTCTCAATCTCTCTCTCAATCTCTCTCTCAATCTCTCTCTCAATCTCTCTCTCAATCTCTCTCTCAATCTCTCTCTCAATCTCTCTCTCAATCTCTCTCTCAATCTCTCTCTCAATCTCTCTCTCAATCTCTCTCTCTCTCTCGATCTCTCTCTCTCGATCTCTCTCTCTCGATCTCTCTCTCTCGATCTCTCTCTCTCGATCTCTCTCTCTCGATCTCTCTCTCTCGATCTCTCAATCTCTCTCTCTCTCGCTCTCGATCTCTCTCTCTCTCTCTCTCTCTCAATCTCTCAATCTCTCTCTCTCTCTCTCTCTCTCTCTCAATCTCTCAATCTCTCTCTCTCTCTCTCTCAATCTCTCAATCTCTCTCTCTCTCTCTCGCTCTCTCAATCTCTCTCTCTCTCTCTCAATCTCTCAATCTCTCTCTCTCAATCTCTCAATCTCTCTCTCTCAATCTCTCTCTCGCTCTCTCGATCTCTCTCTCTCAATCTCTCTCTCTCGATCTCTCTCAATCTCTCTCTCTCGATCTCTCTCAATCTCTCTCTCTCTCTCTCAATCTCTCTCTCGCTCTCTCAATCTCTCTCTCGCTCTCTCAATCTCTCTCGCTCTCTCAATCTCTCTCTCAATCTCTCGATCTCTCTCTCGATCTCGATCTCTCGATCTCGATCTCTCTCTCTCTCTCGATCTCGATCTCGATCTCTCTCGATCTCTCTCTCTCGATCTCTCTCTCTCGATCTCTCTCTCTCGATCTCTCTCTCTCGATCTCTCTCTCTCGATCTCTCTCTCTCGATCTCTCTCTCTCGATCTCTCTCTCTCGATCGATCTCTCTCTCGATCGATCTCTCTCTCGATCGATCTCTCTCTCGATCGATCTCTCTCTCGATCGATCTCTCTCTCGATCGATCTCTCTCTCTCGATCTCTCTCTCTCGATCTCTCTCTCTCGATCTCTCTCTCTCGATCTCTCTCTCTCGATCTCTCTCTCTCGATCTCTCTCTCTCGATCTCTCTCTCTCGATCTCTCTCTCGATCGATCTCTCTCTCTCGATCTCTCTCTCTCGATCTCTCTCTCGATCTCTCTCTCTCTCGATCTCTCTCTCTCTCGATCTCTCTCTCTCGATCTCTCTCTCTCTCTCTCTATCTCTCTCTCTCTATCTCTCTCTCTCTCTCTCTCTATCTCTCTCTCTCTATCTCTCTATCTCTCTATCTCTCTCGCTCTCTCGATCTCTCGATCTCTCTCTCTCTATCTCTCTCTCTCGCTCTCTCGATCTCTCTCTCTCTATCTCTCTCTCGCTCTCTCGATCTCTCTCTCTCTCTCGATCTCTCTCTCAATCTCTCTCTCTCTCGCTCTCT
>NC_090445.1:1511155868-1511158368 GCF_031143425.1 Pleurodeles waltl | reverse complement strand
ATCTCTCTCAATCTCTCTCTATCTCTCTCTCTCTCTCAATCTCTCTCAATCTCTCTCAATCTCTCAATCTCTCTCTCTCTCAATCTCTCTCTCTATCTCTCTCTCTCTCTCAATCTCTCTCAATCTCTCTCAATCTCTCTCAATCTCTCTCTATCTCTCTCTCTCTCTCAATCTCTCTCAATCTCTCTCAATCTCTCTCTCTCTCAATCTCTCTCTCTATCTCTCTCTCTCTCTCAATCTCTCTCAATCTCTCTCAATCTCTCTCAATCTCTCAATCTCTCTCTCTCTCAATCTCTCTCAATCTCTCTCAATCTCTCTCTCTCTCAATCTCTCTCTCTCTCAATCTCTCTCTCTCTCAATCTCTCTCAATCTCTCGATCTCTCTCTCTCTCTCAATCTCTCTCTCGATCTCTCTCTCTCTCTCAATCTCTCTCTCTCAATCTCTCTCTCTCAATCTCTCTCTCTCAATCTCTCTCTCTCAATCTCTCTCTCTCAATCTCTCTCTCTCAATCTCTCTCTCTCAATCTCTCTCTCTCAATCTCTCTCTCTCAATCTCTCTCTCAATCTCTCTCTCAATCTCTCTCTCAATCTCTCTCTCAATCTCTCTCTCAATCTCTCTCTCAATCTCTCTCTCAATCTCTCTCTCAATCTCTCTCTCAATCTCTCGATCTCTCTCTCAATCTCTCGATCTCTCTCTCAATCTCTCGATCTCTCTCTCTCTCGATCTCTCGATCTCTCTCTCTCAATCTCTCTCTCAATCTCTCTCTCTCTCTCGATCGATCTCTCTCTCGATCGATCTCTCTCTCGATCGATCTCTCTCTCGATCGATCTCTCTCTCTCTCTATCTCTCTCTCGATCTCTCTCTCTCGATCTCTCTCTCTCGATCTCTCTCTCTCGATCTCTCTCTCTCGATCTCTCTCTCTCGATCTCTCTCTCTCGATCTCTCTCTCTCGATCTCTCTCTCTCGATCTCTCTCTCTCGATCTCTCTCTCTCGATCTCTCTCTCTCGATCTCTCTCTCTCGATCTCTCTCTCTCGATCTCTCTCTCGATCTCTCTCTCGATCTCTCTCTCGATCTCTCTCTCTCTCTCTCTCTCTCTCTCGATCTCTCTCTCTCTCTCTCGATCTCTCTCTCTCTCGATCTCTCTCTCTCTCGATCTCTCTCTCGATCTCTCTCTCTCTCGATCTCTCTCTCTCTCTCTCGATCTCTCTCTCTCTCTCTCGATCTCTCTCTCTCTCGATCTCTCTCTCTCTCGATCTCTCTCTCTCTCTCTCGATCTCTCTCTCTCTCGATCTCTCTCTCTCTCGATCTCTCTCTCTCTCGATCTCTCTCTCTCTCGATCTCTCTCTCTCTCTCTCTCTCTCGATCTCTCTCTCTCAATCTCTCTCTCAATCTCTCTCTCTCTCTCTCGATCTCTCTCTCTCAATCTCTCTCTCAATCTCTCTCTCAATCTCTCTCTCAATCTCTCGATCTCTCTCTCTCAATCTCTCTCTCAATCTCTCTCTCGATCTCTCTCTCGATCTCTCTCTCTCTCGATCTCTCTCTCTCTCGATCTCTCTCTCTCGATCTCTCTCTCTCAATCTCTCTCTCAATCTCTCTCTCAATCTCTCTCTCGATCTCTCTCTCGATCTCTCTCTCGATCTCTCTCTCGATCTCTCTCTCTCAATCTCTCTCTCAATCTCTCTCTCAATCTCTCTCTCAATCTCTCTCTCAATCTCTCTCTCAATCTCTCTCTCTCTCAATCTCTCTCTCAATCTCTCTCTCAATCTCTCTCTCGATCTCTCTCTCTCAATCTCTCTCTCTCAATCTCTCTCTCAATCTCTCTCTCTCAATCTCTCTCTCAATCTCTCTCTCAATCTCTCTCTCAATCTCTCTCTCAATCTCTCTCTCTCTCAATCTCTCTCTCAATCTCTCTCTCAATCTCTCTCTCAATCTCTCTCTCTCAATCTCTCTCTCGCTCTCTCAATCTCTCTCTCAATCTCTCTCTCTCTCTCAATCTCTCTCTCAATCTCTCTCTCAATCTCTCTCTCTCTCTCTCAATCTCTCTCTCAATCTCTCTCTCAATCTCTCAATCTCTCTCTCAATCTCTCTCTCTCTCTCTCAATCTCTCTCTCAATCTCTCAATCTCTCTCTCAATCTCTCTCTCAATCTCTCAATCTCTCTCTCAATCTCTCGATCTCTCTCTCGATCGATCTCTCGATCTCTCTCGATCTCTCTCTCAATCTCTCTCTCGATCTCTCTCTCGATCTCTCTCTCGATCTCTCTCTCTCAATCTCTCTCTCAATCTCTCTCTCAATCTCTCTCTCAATCTCTCTCTCAATCTCTCTCTCAATCTCTCTCTCTCTCTCTCAATCTCTCTCTCAATCTCTCTCTCAATCTCTCTCTCAATCTCTCTCTCGATCTCTCTCTCGATCTCTCTCTCGATCTCTCTCTCTCGATCTCTCTCTCTCAATCTCTCTCTCTCAATCTCTCTCTCAATCTCTCTCTCAATCTCTCTCTCA